>NW_026912876.1:0-26444 GCF_034315485.1 Pezoporus occidentalis
TGGATGCACCAATGTAAGGGTGATTGTGTGCTGAACAGGTCCAGCACAAGCTTTCAATCCTGGCTCTTCTGCTGTGGGAGCAGAAGCCAAACGTTCGTGCTGTACTCACTGTGCTGCTGCAGCTGAGAAGCGACCAGCTGAGAATTTGGATTCAAATGGAGTTTTAGGTATGAAACCGAGGAGAGACTGCAATGATGGTGACACCGTTGCAAAGCAGCCTGTGTGCTGAAGAGGCCCAGCACTAGCTTTCCCTGCTGGTTCTTCTGCTGTGGGAGCAGATGCCACTGTTCATTCTGTGCTGACTGTGTTGCTGCGCAGCAGAGAGCAGGCTCTGAACTGATTCCATTCAAATGCTTTTCCTGTATGAAAGGGAGCAGTGAAAGCAACGATGGATGCACCAATGTAAAGGTGATTGTGTGCTGAACAGGTCCAGCACAAGCTTTCCCTCCTGGCTCTTCTGCTGTGGGAGCAGAAGCCAAACGTTCGTGCTGTACTCACTGTGCTGCCTGCAGCTGAGAGCGACCAGCTGAGAATTTGGATTCAAATGGAGTTTTAGGTATGAAACCGAGGAGAGACTGCAATGATGGTGACACCGTTGCAAAGCAGCCTGTGTGCTGAAGAGGCCCAGCACTAGCTTTCCCTGCTGGTTCTTCTGCTGTGGGAGCAGATGCCACTGTTCATTCTGTGCTGACTGTGTTGCTGCGCAGCAGAGAGCAGGCTCTGAACTGATTCCATTCAAATGCTTTTCCTGTATGAAAGGGAGCAGTGAAAGCAACGATGGATGCACCAATGTAAAGGTGATTGTGTGCTGAACAGGTCCAGCACAAGCTTTCAATCCTGGCTCTTCTGCTGTGGGAGCAGAAGCCAAACGTTCGTGCTGTACTCACTGTGCTGCTGCAGCTGAGAGAGCGACCAGCTGAGAATTTGGATTCAAATGGAGTTTTAGGTATGAAACCGAGGAGAGACTGCAATGATGGTGACACCGTTGCAAAGCAGCCTGTGTGCTGAAGAGGCCCAGCACTAGCTTTCCCTGCTGGTTCTTCTGCTGTGGGAGCAGATGCCACTGTTCCTTCTGTGCTGACTGTGTTGCTGCGCAGCAGAGAGCAGGCTCTGAACTGATTCCATTCAAATGCTTTTCCTGTATGAAAGGGAGCAGTGAAAGCAACGATGGATGCACCAATGTAAAGGTGATTGTGTGCTGAACAGGTCCAGCACCAGCTTTCAATCCTGGCTCTTCTGCTGTGGGAGCAGAGGCCAAACGTTCATGCTGTACTCACTGTGCTGCCGGCAGCTGAAAGCGACCAGCTGAGAATTTGGATTCAAATGGAGTTTTAGGTATGAAACCGAGGAGAGACTGCAATGATGGTGACACCGTTGCAAAGCAGCCTGTGTGCTGAAGAGGCCCAGCACTAGCTTTCCCTGCTGGTTCTTCTGCTGTGGGAGCAGATGCCACTGTTCTTTCTGTGCTGACTGTGTTGCTGCGCAGCAGAGAGCAGGCTCTGAACTGATTCCATTCAAATGCTTTTCCTGTATGAAAGGGAGCAGTGAAAGCAACGATGGATGCACCAATGTAAAGGTGATTGTGTGCTGAACAGGTCCAGCACAAGCTTTCAATCCTGGCTCTTCTGCTGTGGGAGCAGAAGCCAAACGTTCGTGCTGTACTCACTGTGCTGCTGGGCAGCTGAGAGCGACCAGCTGAGAATTTGGATTCAAATGGAGTTTTAGGTATGAAACCGAGGAGAGACTGCAATGATGGTGACACCGTTGCAAAGCAGCCTGTGTGCTGAAGAGGCCCAGCACTAGCTTTCCCTGCTGGTTCTTCTGCTGTGGGAGCAGATGCCACTGTTCATTCTGTGCTGACTGTGTTGCTGCGCAGCAGAGAGCAGGCTCTGAACTGATTCCATTCAAATGCTTTTCCTGTATGAAAGGGAGCAGTGAAAGCAACGATGGATGCACCAATGTAAAGGTGATTGTGTGCTGAACAGGTCCAGCACAAGCTTTCAATCCTGGCTCTTCTGCTGTGGGAGCAGAAGCCAAACGTTCGTGCTGTACTCACTGTGCTGCCTGCAGCTGAGAGCGACCAGCTGAGAATTTGGATTCAAATGGAGTTTTAGGTATGAAACCGAGGAGAGACTGCAATGATGGTGACACCGTTGCAAAGCAGCCTGTGTGCTGAAGAGGCCCAGCACTAGCTTTCCCTGCTGGTTCTTCTGCTGTGGGAGCAGATGCCACTGTTCATTCTGTGCTGACTGTGTTGCTGTGCAGCAGAGAGCAGGCTCTGAACTGATTCCATTCAAATGCTTTTCCTGTATGAAAGGGAGCAGTGAAAGCAACGATGGATGCACCAATGTAAAGGTGATTGTGTGCTGAACAGGTCCAGCACAAGCTTTCCCTCCTGGCTCTTCTGCTGTGGGAGCAGAAGCCAAACGTTCGTGCTGTACTCACTGTGCTGCCTGCAGCTGAGAGAGACCAGCTGAGAATTTGGATTCAAATGGAGTTTTAGGTATGAAACCGAGGAGAGACTGCAATGATGGTGACACCGTTGCAAAGCAGCCTGTGTGCTGAAGAGGCCCAGCACTAGCTTTCCCTGCTGGTTCTTCTGCTGTGGGAGCAGATGCCACTGTTCTTTCTGTGCTGACTGTGTTGCTGCGCAGCAGAGAGCAGGCTCTGAACTGATTCCATTCAAATGCTTTTCCTGTATGAAAGGGAGCAGTGAAAGCAACGATGGATGCACCAATGTAAAGGTGATTGTGTGCTGAACAGGTCCAGCACAAGCTTTCCCTCCTGGCTCTTCTGCTGTGGGAGCAGAAGCCAAACGTTCGTGCTGTACTCACTGTGCTGCTGGGCAGCTGAAAGCGACCAGCTGAGAATTTGGATTCAAATGGAGTTTTAGGTATGAAACCGAGGAGAGACTGCAATGATGGTGACACCGTTGCAAAGCAGCCTGTGTGCTGAAGAGGCCCAGCACTAGCTTTCCCTGCTGGTTCTTCTGCTGTGGGAGCAGATGCCACTGTGTTGACTGTGTTGCTGTGCAGCAGAGAGCAGGCTCTGAACTGATTCCATTCAAATGCTTTTCCTGTATGAAAGGGAGCAGTGAAAGCAACGATGGATGCACCAATGTAAAGGTGATTGTGTGCTGAACAGGTCCAGCACAAGCTTTCAATCCTGACACTTCTGCTGTGGGAGCAGAGGCCAAACGTTCGTGCTGTACTCACTGTGCTGCCTGCAGCTGAGAGCGACCAGCTGAGAATTTGGATTCAAATGGAGTTTTAGGTATGAAACCGAGGAGAGACTGCAATGATGGTGACACCGTTGCAAAGCAGCCTGTGTGCTGAAGAGGCCCAGCACTAGCTTTCCCTGCTGGTTCTTCTGCTGTGGGAGCAGATGCCACTGTTCATTCTGTGCTGACAGTGTTGCTGCGCAGCAGAGAGCAGGCTCTGAACTGATTCCATTCAAATGCTTTTCCTGTATGAAAGGGAGCAGTGAAAGCAACGATGGATGCACCAATGTAAAGGTGATTGTGTGCTGAACAGGTCCAGCACCAGCTTTCAATCCTGGCTCTTCTGCTGTGGGAGCAGAGGCCAAACGTTCGTGCTGTACTCACTGTGCTGCCGGCAGCTGAAAGCGACCAGCTGAGAATTTGGATTCAAATGGAGTTTTAGGTATGAAACCGAGGAGAGACTGCAATGATGGTGACACCGTTGCAAAGCAGCCTGTGTGCTGAAGAGGCCCAGCACTAGCTTTCCCTGCTGGTTCTTCTGCTGTGGGAGCAGATGCCACTGTTCTTTCTGTGCTGACTGTGTTGCTGCGCAGCAGAGAGCAGGCTCTGAACTGATTCCATTCAAATGCTTTTCCTGTATGAAAGGGAGCAGTGAAAGCAACGATGGATGCACCAATGTAAAGGTGATTGTGTGCTGAACAGGTCCAGCACAAGCTTTCAATCCTGGCTCTTCTGCTGTGGGAGCAGAAGCCAAACGTTCGTGCTGTAATCACTGTGCTGCCTGCAGCTGAGAGCGACCAGCTGAGAATTTATTCAAATGGAGTTTTAGGTATGAAACCGAGGAGAGACTGCAATGATGGTGACACCGTTGCAAAGCAGCCTGTGTGCTGAAGAGGCCCAGCACTAGCTTTCCCTGCTGGTTCTTCTGCTGTGGGAGCAGATGCCACTGTTCATTCTGTGCTGACTGTGTTGCTGTGCAGCAGAGAGCAGGCTCTGAACTGATTCCATTCAAATGCTTTTCCTGTATGAAAGGGAGCAGTGAAAGCAACGATGGATGCACCAATGTAAAGGTGATTGTGTGCTGAACAGGTCCAGCACAAGCTTTCCCTCCTGGCTCTTCTGCTGTGGGAGCAGAAGCCAAACGTTTGTGCTGTACTCACTGTGCTGCCTGCAGCTGAGAGCGACCAGCTGAGAATTTGGATTCAAATGGAGTTTTAGGTATGAAACCGAGGAGAGACTGCAATGATGGTGACACCGTTGCAAAGCAGCCTGTGTGCTGAAGAGGCCCAGCACTAGCTTTCCCTGCTGGTTCTTCTGCTGTGGGAGCAGATGCCACTGTTCTTTCTGTGCTGACTGTGTTGCTGCGCAGCAGAGAGCAGGCTCTGAACTGATTCCATTCAAATGCTTTTCCTGTATGAAAGGGAGCAGTGAAAGCAACGATGGATGCACCAATGTAAAGGTGATTGTGTGCTGAACAGGTCCAGCACAAGCTTTCAATCCTGGCTCTTCTGCTGTGGGAGCAGAAGCCAAACGTTCGTGCTGTACTCACTGTGCTGCCTGCAGCTGAGAGAGACCAGCTGAGAATTTGGATTCAAATGGAGTTTTAGGTATGAAACCGAGGAGAGACTGCAATGATGGTGACACCGTTGCAAAGCAGCCTGTGTGCTGAAGAGGCCCAGCACTAGCTTTCCCTGCTGGTTCTTCTGCTGTGGGAGCAGATGCCACTGTTCATTCTGTGCTGACTGTGTTGCTGCCAGCAGAGAGCAGGCTCTGAACTGATTCCATTCAAATGCTTTTCCTGTATGAAAGGGAGCAGTGAAAGCAACGATGGATGCACCAATGTAAAGGTGATTGTGTGCTGAACAGGTCCAGCACAAGCTTTCCCTCCTGGCTCTTCTGCTGTGGGAGCAGAAGCCAAACGTTCGTGCTGTAATCACTGTGCTGCTGGGCAGCTGAAAGCGACCAGCTGAGAATTTGGATTCAAATGGAGTTTTAGGTATGAAACCGAGGAGAGACTGCAATGATGGTGACACCGTTGCAAAGCAGCCTGTGTGCTGAAGAGGCCCAGCACTAGCTTTCCCTGCTGGTTCTTCTGCTGTGGGAGCAGATGCCACTGTTCTTTCTGTGCTGACTGTGTTGCTGTGCAGCAGAGAGCAGGCTCTGAACTGATTCCATTCAAATGCTTTTCCTGTATGAAAGGGAGCAGTGAAAGCAACGATGGATGCACCAATGTAAAGGTGATTGTGTGCTGAACAGGTCCAGCACCAGCTTTCAATCCTGACTCTTCTGCTGTGGGAGCAGAGGCCAAACGTTCGTGCTGTACTCACTGTGCTGCCGGCAGCTGAAGCGACCAGCTGAGAATTTGGATTCAAATGGAGTTTTAGGTATGAAACCGAGGAGAGACTGCAATGATGGTGACACCGTTGCAAAGCAGCCTGTGTGCTGAAGAGGCCCAGCACTAGCTTTCCCTGCTGGTTCTTCTGCTGTGGGAGCAGATGCCACTGTTCTTTCTGTGCTGACTGTGTTGCTGCGCAGCAGAGAGCAGGCTCTGAACTGATTCCATTCAAATGCTTTTCCTGTATGAAAGGGAGCAGTGAAAGCAACGATGGATGCACCAATGTAAAGGTGATTGTGTGCTGAACAGGTCCAGCACAAGCTTTCAATCCTGGCTCTTCTGCTGTGGGAGCAGAAGCCAAACGTTCGTGCTGTACTCACTGTGCTGCCTGCAGCTGAGAGCGACCAGCTGAGAATTTGGATTCAAATGGAGTTTTAGGTATGAAACCGAGGAGAGACTGCAATGATGGTGACACCGTTGCAAAGCAGCCTGTGTGCTGAAGAGGCCCAGCACTAGCTTTCCCTGCTGGTTCTTCTGCTGTGGGAGCAGATGCCACTGTTCTTTCTGTGCTGACTGTGTTGCTGCGCAGCAGAGAGCAGGCTCTGAACTGATTCCATTCAAATGCTTTTCCTGTATGAAAGGGAGCAGTGAAAGCAACGATGGATGCACCAATGTAAAGGTGATTGTGTGCTGAACAGGTCCAGCACAAGCTTTCAATCCTGGCTCTTCTGCTGTGGGAGCAGAAGCCAAACGTTCGTGCTGTACTCACTGTGCTGCCTGCAGCTGAGAGAGACCAGCTGAGAATTTGGATTCAAATGGAGTTTTAGGTATGAAACCGAGGAGAGACTGCAATGATGGTGACACCGTTGCAAAGCAGCCTGTGTGCTGAAGAGGCCCAGCACTAGCTTTCCCTGCTGGTTCTTCTGCTGTGGGAGCAGATGCCACTGTTCGTTCTGTGCTGACTGTGTTGCTGCCAGCAGAGAGCAGGCTCTGAACTGATTCCATTCAAATGCTTTTCCTGTATGAAAGGGAGCAGTGAAAGCAACGATGGATGCACCAATGTAAAGGTGATTGTGTGCTGAACAGGTCCAGCACAAGCTTTCAATCCTGGCTCTTCTGCTGTGGGAGCAGAAGCCAAACGTTCGTGCTGTACTCACTGTGCTGCTGGGCAGCTGAGAGCGACCAGCTGAGAATTTGGATTCAAATGGAGTTTTAGGTATGAAACCGAGGAGAGACTGCAATGATGGTGACACCGTTGCAAAGCAGCCTGTGTGCTGAAGAGGCCCAGCACTAGCTTTCCCTGCTGGTTCTTCTGCTGTGGGAGCAGATGCCACTGTTCTTTCTGTGCTGACTGTGTTGCTGCGCAGCAGAGAGCAGGCTCTGAACTGATTCCATTCAAATGCTTTTCCTGTATGAAAGGGAGCAGTGAAAGCAACGATGGATGCACCAATGTAAAGGTGATTGTGTGCTGAACAGGTCCAGCACAAGCTTTCAATCCTGGCTCTTCTGCTGTGGGAGCAGAAGCCAAACGTTCGTGCTGTACTCACTGTGCTGCCTGCAGCTGAGAGAGACCAGCTGAGAATTTGGATTCAAATGGAGTTTTAGGTATGAAACCGAGGAGAGACTGCAATGATGGTGACACCGTTGCAAAGCAGCCTGTGTGCTGAAGAGGCCCAGCACTAGCTTTCCCTGCTGGTTCTTCTGCTGTGGGAGCAGATGCCACTGTTCGTTCTGTGCTGACTGTGTTGCTGCCAGCAGAGAGCAGGCTCTGAACTGATTCCATTCAAATGCTTTTCCTGTATGAAAGGGAGCAGTGAAAGCAACGATGGATGCACCAATGTAAAGGTGATTGTGTGCTGAACAGGTCCAGCACAAGCTTTCCCTCCTGGCTCTTCTGCTGTGGGAGCAGAAGCCAAACGTTCGTGCTGTAATCACTGTGCTGCTGGGCAGCTGAGAGCGACCAGCTGAGAATTTGGATTCAAATGGAGTTTTAGGTATGAAACCGAGGAGAGACTGCAATGATGGTGACACCGTTGCAAAGCAGCCTGTGTGCTGAAGAGGCCCAGCACTAGCTTTCCCTGCTGGTTCTTCTGCTGTGGGAGCAGATGCCACTGTTCTTTCTGTGCTGACTGTGTTGCTGTGCAGCAGAGAGCAGGCTCTGAACTGATTCCATTCAAATGCTTTTCCTGTATGAAAGGGAGCAGTGAAAGCAACGATGGATGCACCAATGTAAAGGTGATTGTGTGCTGAACAGGTCCAGCACAAGCTTTCAATCCTGACACTTCTGCTGTGGGAGCAGAGGCCAAACGTTCGTGCTGTACTCACTGTGCTGCCTGCAGCTGAGAGCGACCAGCTGAGAATTTGGATTCAAATGGAGTTTTAGGTATGAAACCGAGGAGAGACTGCAATGATGGTGACACCGTTGCAAAGCAGCCTGTGTGCTGAAGAGGCCCAGCACTAGCTTTCCCTGCTGGTTCTTCTGCTGTGGGAGCAGATGCCACTGTTCTTTCTGTGCTGACTGTGTTGCTGCGCAGCAGAGAGCAGGCTCTGAACTGATTCCATTCAAATGCTTTTCCTGTATGAAAGGGAGCAGTGAAAGCAACGATGGATGCACCAATGTAAAGGTGATTGTGTGCTGAACAGGTCCAGCACAAGCTTTCAATCCTGGCTCTTCTGCTGTGGGAGCAGAAGCCAAACGTTCGTGCTGTACTCACTGTGCTGCCTGCAGCTGAGAGCGACCAGCTGAGAATTTGGATTCAAATGGAGTTTTAGGTATGAAACCGAGGAGAGACTGCAATGATGGTGACACCGTTGCAAAGCAGCCTGTGTGCTGAAGAGGCCCAGCACTAGCTTTCCCTGCTGGTTCTTCTGCTGTGGGAGCAGATGCCACTGTTCTTTCTGTGCTGACTGTGTTGCTGTGCAGCAGAGAGCAGGCTCTGAACTGATTCCATTCAAATGCTTTTCCTGTATGAAAGGGAGCAGTGAAAGCAACGATGGATGCACCAATGTAAAGGTGATTGTGTGCTGAACAGGTCCAGCACCAGCTTTCAATCCTGACACTTCTGCTGTGGGAGCAGAGGCCAAACGTTCGTGCTGTACTCACTGTGCTGCCTGCAGCTGAGAGCGACCAGCTGAGAATTTGGATTCAAATGGAGTTTTAGGTATGAAACCGAGGAGAGACTGCAATGATGGTGACACCGTTGCAAAGCAGCCTGTGTGCTGAAGAGGCCCAGCACTAGCTTTCCCTGCTGGTTCTTCTGCTGTGGGAGCAGATGCCACTGTTCATTCTGTGCTGACTGTGTTGCTGCGCAGCAGAGAGCAGGCTCTGAACTGATTCCATTCAAATGCTTTTCCTGTATGAAAGGGAGCAGTGAAAGCAACGATGGATGCACCAATGTAAAGGTGATTGTGTGCTGAACAGGTCCAGCACAAGCTTTCAATCCTGGCTCTTCTGCTGTGGGAGCAGAGGCCAAACGTTCGTGCTGTACTCACTGTGCTGCCTGCAGCTGAGAGCGACCAGCTGAGAATTTGGATTCAAATGGAGTTTTAGGTATGAAACCGAGGAGAGACTGCAATGATGGTGACACCGTTGCAAAGCAGCCTGTGTGCTGAAGAGGCCCAGCACTAGCTTTCCCTGCTGGTTCTTCTGCTGTGGGAGCAGATGCCACTGTTCTTTCTGTGCTGACTGTGTTGCTGCGCAGCAGAGAGCAGGCTCTGAACTGATTCCATTCAAATGCTTTTCCTGTATGAAAGGGAGCAGTGAAAGCAACGATGGATGCACCAATGTAAAGGTGATTGTGTGCTGAACAGGTCCAGCACAAGCTTTCAATCCTGGCTCTTCTGCTGTGGGAGCAGAAGCCAAACGTTCGTGCTGTACTCACTGTGCTGCCTGCAGCTGAGAGCGACCAGCTGAGAATTTGGATTCAAATGGAGTTTTAGGTATGAAACCGAGGAGAGACTGCAATGATGGTGACACCGTTGCAAAGCAGCCTGTGTGCTGAAGAGGCCCAGCACTAGCTTTCCCTGCTGGTTCTTCTGCTGTGGGAGCAGATGCCACTGTTCGTTCTGTGCTGACTGTGTTGCTGCCAGCAGAGAGCAGGCTCTGAACTGATTCCATTCAAATGCTTTTCCTGTATGAAAGGGAGCAGTGAAAGCAACGATGGATGCACCAATGTAAAGGTGATTGTGTGCTGAACAGGTCCAGCACAAGCTTTCAATCCTGGCTCTTCTGCTGTGGGAGCAGAAGCCAAACGTTCGTGCTGTAATCACTGTGCTGCTGGGCAGCTGAGAGCGACCAGCTGAGAATTTGGATTCAAATGGAGTTTTAGGTATGAAACCGAGGAGAGACTGCAATGATGGTGACACCGTTGCAAAGCAGCCTGTGTGCTGAAGAGGCCCAGCACTAGCTTTCCCTGCTGGTTCTTCTGCTGTGGGAGCAGATGCCACTGTTCTTTCTGTGCTGACTGTGTTGCTGTGCAGCAGAGAAGGGAGCAGTGAAAGCAACGATGGATGCACCAATGTAAAGGTGATTGTGTGCTGAACAGGTCCAGCACAAGCTTTCAATCCTGGCTCTTCTGCTGTGGGAGCAGAGGCCAAACGTTCGTGCTGTACTCACTGTGCTGCCTGGCAGCTGAGAGCGACCAGCTGAGAATTTGGATTCAAATGGAGTTTTAGGTATGAAACCGAGGAGAGACTGCAATGATGGTGACACCGTTGCAAAGCAGCCTGTGTGCTGAAGAGGCCCAGCACTAGCTTTCCCTGCTGGTTCTTCTGCTGTGGGAGCAGATGCCACTGTTCATTCTGTGCTGACTGTGTTGCTGCGCAGCAGAGAGCAGGCTCTGAACTGATTCCATTCAAATGCTTTTCCTGTATGAAAGGGAGCAGTGAAAGCAACGATGGATGCACCAATGTAAAGGTGATTGTGTGCTGAACAGGTCCAGCACAAGCTTTCAATCCTGGCTCTTCTGCTGTGGGAGCAGAAGCCAAATGTTCGTGCTGTACTCACTTTGCTGCCTGCAGCTGAGAGCGACCAGCTGGGAATTTGGATTCAAATGGACTTTTAGGTATGAAACCGAGGAGAGACTGCAATGATGGTGACACCGTTGCAAAGCAGCCTGTGTGCTGAAGAGGCCCAGCACTAGCTTTCCCTGCTGGTTCTTCTGCTGTGGGAGCAGATGCCACTGTTCATTCTGTGCTGACTGTGTTGCTGCGCAGCAGAGAGCAGGCTCTGAACTGATTCCATTCAAATGATTTTCCTGTATGAAAGGGAGCACTGAAAGCAACGATGGATGCACCAATGTAAAGGTGATTGTGTGCTGAACAGGTCCAGCACAAGCTTTCAATCCTGGCTCTTCTGCTGTGGGAGCAGAAGCCAAACGTTCGTGCTGTACTCACTGTGCAGCCTGCAGCTGAGAGAGACCAGCTGAGAATTTGGATTCAAATGGACTTTTAGGTATGAAACCGAGGAGAGACTGCAATGATGGTGACACCGTTGCAAAGCAGCCTGTGTGCTGAAGAGGCCCAGCACTAGCTTTCCCTGCTGGTTCTTCTGCTGTGGGAGCAGATGCCACTGTTCTTTCTGTGCTGACTGTGTTGCTGC
This sequence comes from Pezoporus occidentalis, assembly GCF_034315485.1. Lineage (NCBI taxonomy): Eukaryota > Metazoa > Chordata > Aves > Psittaciformes > Psittacidae > Pezoporus > Pezoporus occidentalis. The sequence continues at coordinate 11,155 of NW_026912876.1, forward strand.
CAGCAGAGAGCAGGCTCTGAACTGATTCCATTCAAATGCTTTTCCTGTATGAAAGGGAGCAGTGAAAGCAACGATGGATGCACCAATGTAAAGGTGATTGTGTGCTGAACAGGTCCAGCACCAGCTTTCAATCCTGACACTTCTGCTGTGGGAGCAGAGGCCAAACGTTCGTGCTGTACTCACTGTGCTGCCTGCAGCTGAGAGAGACCAGCTGAGAATTTGGATTCAAATGGACTTTTAGGTATGAAACCGAGGAGAGACTGCAATGATGGTGACACCGTTGCAAAGCAGCCTGTGTGCTGAAGAGGCCCAGCACTACCTTTCCCTGCTGGTTCTTCTGCTGTGGGAGCAGATGCCACTGTTCTTTCTGCGCTGTGTTGCTGTGTAGCAGAGAGCAGGCTCTGGACTGATTCCATTCAAATGCTTTTCCTGTATGAAAGTGAGCAGTGAAAGCAACGATGGATGCACCAATGTAAAGGTGATTGTGTGCTGAACAGGTCCAGCACAAGCTTTCAATCCTGGCTCTTCTGCTGTGGGAGCAGAAGCCAAACGTTCGTGCTGTACTCACTGTGCTGCTGGGCAGCTGAAAGCGACCAGCTGAGAATTTGGATTCAAATGGACTTTTAGGTATGAAACCGAGGAGAGACTGCAATGATGGTGACACCGTTGCAAAGCAGCCTGTGTGCTGAAGAGGCCCAGCACTAGCTTTCCCTGCTGGTTCTTCTGCTGTGGGAGCAGATGCCACTGTTCTTTCTGCGCTGTGTTGCTGTGTAGCAGAGAGCAGGCTCTGGACTGATTCCATTCAAATGCTTTTCCTGTATGAAAGGGAGCAGTGAAAGCAACGATGGATGCACCAATGTAAAGGTGATTGTGTGCTGAACAGGTCCAGCACAAGCTTTCAATCCTGGCTCTTCTGCTGTGGGAGCAGAAGCCAAACGTTCGTGCTGTACTCACTGTGCTGCTGGGCAGCTGAGAGAGACCAGCTGAGAATTTGGATTCAAATGGACTTTTAGGTATGAAACCGAGGAGAGACTGCAATGATGGTGACACCGTTGCAAAGCAGCCTGTGTGCTGAAGAGGCCCAGCACTAGCTTTCCCTGCTGGTTCTTCTGCTGTGGGAGCAGATGCCACTGTTCATTCTGTGCTGACTGTGTTGCTGTGTAGCAGAGAGCAGGCTCTGGACTGATTCCATTCAAATGCTTTTCCTGTATGAAAGTGAGCAGTGAAAGCAACGATGGATGCACCAATGTAAAGGTGATTGTGTGTGAACAGGTCCAGCACAAGCTTTCAATCCTGGCTCTTCTGCTGTGGGAGCAGAAGCCAAACGTTCGTGCTGTACTCACTGTGCTGCTGGGCAGCTGAGAGCGACCAGCTGAGAATTTGGATTCAAATGGACTTTTAGGTATGAAACCGAGGAGAGACTGCAATGATGGTGACACCGTTGCAAAGCAGCCTGTGTGCTGAAGAGGCCCAGCACTAGCTTTCCCTGCTGGTTCTTCTGCTGTGGGAGCAGATGCCACTGCTCATTCTGCGCTGTGTTGCTGTGTAGCAGAGAGCAGGCTCTGGACTGATTCCATTCAAATGCTTTTCCTGTATGAAAGGGAGCAGTGAAAGCAACGATGGATGCACCAATGTAAAGGTGATTGTGTGCTGAACAGGTCCAGCACAAGCTTTCCCTCCTGGCTCTTCTGCTGTGGGAGCAGAAGCCAAACGTTCGTGCTGTACTCACTGGGCTGCTGGGCAGCTGAAAGCGACCAGCTGAACAGGCCCAGCACCAGCTTTCAATCCTGGCTCTTCTGCTGTGGGAGCAGAAGCCAAACGTTCATGCTGTACTCACTGTGCAGCTGCAGCTGAGAGCGACCAGCTGAGAATTTGGATTCAAATGGACTTTTAGGTATGAAACCGAGGAGAGACTGCAATGATGGTGACACAGTTGCAAAGCAGCCTGTGTGCTGAAGAGGCCCAGCACTAGCTTTCCCTGCTGGTTCTTCTGCGGTGGGAGCAGATGCCACTGTTCTTTCTGTGCTGACTGTGTTGCTGCCAGCAGAGAGCAGGCTCTGAACTGATTCCATTCAAATGCTTTTCCTGTATGAAAGTGAGCAGTGAAAGCAACGATGGATGCACCAATGTAAAGGTGATTGTGTGCTGAACAGGTCCAGCACAAGCTTTCAATCCTGGCTCTTCTGCTGTGGGAGCAGAAGCCAAACGTTCGTGCTGTACTCACTGTGCTGCCTGCAGCTGAGAGAGACCAGCTGAGAATTTGGATTCAAATGGACTTTTAGGTATGAAACCGAGGAGAGACTGCAATGATGGTGACACCGTTGCAAAGCAGCCTGTGTGCTGAAGAGGCCCAGCACTAGCTTTCCCTGCTGGTTCTTCTGCTGTGGGAGCAGATGCCACTGTTCGTTCTGTGCTGACTGTGTTGCTGCGCAGCAGAGAGCAGGCTCTGGACTGATTCCATTCAAATGCTTTTCCTGTATGAAAGTGAGCAGTGAAAGCAACGATGGATGCACCAATGTAAAGGTGATTGTGTGCTGAACAGGTCCAGCACAAGCTTTCAATCCTGGCTCTTCTGCTGTGGGAGCAGAAGCCAAACGTTCGTGCTGTACTCACTGTGCTGCTGGGCAGCTGAAAGCGACCAGCTGAGAATTTGGATTCAAATGGACTTTTAGGTATGAAACCGAGGAGAGACTGCAATGATGGTGACACCGTTGCAAAGCAGCCTGTGTGCTGAAGAGGCCCAGCACTAGCTTTCCCTGCTGGTTCTTCTGCTGTGGGAGCAGATGCCACTGTTCATTCTGTGCTGACTGTGTTGCTGCGCAGCAGAGAGCAGGCTCTGAACTGATTCCATTCAAATGCTTTTCCTGTATGAAAGGGAGCAGTGAAAGCAACGATGGATGCACCAATGTAAAGGTGATTGTGTGCTGAACAGGTCCAGCACAAGCTTTCAATCCTGGCTCTTCTGCTGTGGGAGCAGAAGCCAAACGTTCGTGCTGTACTCACTGTGCTGCTGGGCAGCTGAAAGCGACCAGCTGAGAATTTGGATTCAAATGGACTTTTAGGTATGAAACCGAGGAGAGACTGCAATGATGGTGACACCGTTGCAAAGCAGCCTGTGTGCTGAAGAGGCCCAGCACTAGCTTTCCCTGCTGGTTCTTCTGCTGTGGGAGCAGATGCCACTGTTCATTCTGTGCTGACTGTGTTGCTGCGCAGCAGAGAGCAGGCTCTGAACTGATTCCATTCAAATGCTTTTCCTGTATGAAAGGGAGCAGTGAAAGCAACGATGGATGCACCAATGTAAAGGTGATTGTGTGCTGAACAGGTCCAGCACAAGCTTTCAATCCTGGCTCTTCTGCTGTGGGAGCAGAAGCCAAACGTTCGTGCTGTACTCACTGTGCTGCCTGCAGCTGAGAGAGACCAGCTGAGAATTTGGATTCAAATGGACTTTTAGGTATGAAACCGAGGAGAGACTGCAATGATGGTGACACCGTTGCAAAGCAGCCTGTGTGCTGAAGAGGCCCAGCACTAGCTTTCCCTGCTGGTTCTTCTGCTGTGGGAGCAGATGCCACTGTTCATTCTGTGCTGACTGTGTTGCTGTGTAGCAGAGAGCAGGCTCTGGACTGATTCCATTCAAATGCTTTTCCTGTATGAAAGGGAGCAGTGAAAGCAACGATGGATGCACCAATGTAAAGGTGATTGTGTGCTGAACAGGTCCAGCACAAGCTTTCAATCCTGGCTCTTCTGCTGTGGGAGCAGAAGCCAAACGTTCGTGCTGTACTCACTGTGCTGCTGGGCAGCTGAAAGCGACCAGCTGAGAATTTGGATTCAAATGGACTTTTAGGTATGAAACCGAGGAGAGACTGCAATGTGGTGACACCGTTGCAAAGCAGCCTGTGTGCTGAAGAGGCCCAGCACTAGCTTTCCCTGCTGGTTCTTCTGCTGTGGGAGCAGATGCCACTGTTCATTCTGTGCTGACTGTGTTGCTGCGCAGCAGAGAGCAGGCTCTGAACTGATTCCATTCAAATGCTTTTCCTGTATGAAAGGGAGCAGTGAAAGCAACGATGGATGCACCAATGTAAAGGTGATTGTGTGCTGAACAGGTCCAGCACAAGCTTTCAATCCTGGCTCTTCTGCTGTGGGAGCAGAAGCCAAACATTCGTGCTGTACTCACTTTGCTGCCTGCAGCTGAGAGCGACCAGCTGGGAATTTGGATTCAAATGGACTTTTAGGTATGAAACCGAGGAGAGACTGCAATGATGGTGACACCGTTGCAAAGCAGCCTGTGTGCTGAAGAGGCCCAGCACTAGCTTTCCCTGCTGGTTCTTCTGCTGTGGGAGCAGATGCCACTGTTCATTCTGTGCTGACTGTGTTGCTGCGCAGCAGAGAGCAGGCTCTGAACTGATTCCATTCAAATGCTTTTCCTGTATGAAAGGGAGCAGTGAAAGCAACGATGGATGCACCAATGTAAAGGTGATTGTGTGCTGAACAGGTCCAGCACAAGCTTTCAATCCTGGCTCTTCTGCTGTGGGAGCAGAGGCCAAACGTTCGTGCTGTACTCACTGTGCTGCCTGCAGCTGAGAGAGACCAGCTGAGAATTTGGATTCAAATGGACTTTTAGGTATGAAACCGAGGAGAGACTGCAATGATGGTGACACCGTTGCAAAGCAGCCTGTGTGCTGAAGAGGCCCAGCACTAGCTTTCCCTGCTGGTTCTTCTGCTGTGGGAGCAGATGCCACTGTTCATTCTGTGCTGACTGTGTTGCTGCGCAGCAGAGAGCAGGCTCTGAACTGATTCCATTCAAATGCTTTTCCTGTATGAAAGGGAGCAGTGAAAGCAACGATGGATGCACCAATGTAAAGGTGATTGTGTGCTGAACAGGTCCAGCACAAGCTTTCAATCCTGGCTCTTCTGCTGTGGGAGCAGAAGCCAAACGTTCGTGCTGTACTCACTGTGCTGCCTGCAGCTGAAAGCGACCAGCTGAGAATTTGGATTCAAATGGACTTTTAGGTATGAAACCGAGGAGAGACTGCAATGATGGTGACACCGTTGCAAAGCAGCCTGTGTGCTGAAGAGGCCCAGCACTAGCTTTCCCTGCTGGTTCTTCTGCTGTGGGAGCAGATGCCACTGCTCATTCTGCGCTGTGTTGCTGTGTAGCAGAGAGCAGGCTCTGGACTGATTCCATTCAAATGCTTTTCCTGTATGAAAGTGAGCAGTGAAAGCAACGATGGATGCACCAATGTAAAGGTGATTGTGTGCTGAACAGGTCCAGCAACAGCTTTCCCTCCTGGCTCTTCTGCTGTGGGAGCAGAAGCCAAACGTTCGTGCTGTACTCACTGTGCTGCTGGGCAGCTGAAAGCGACCAGCTGAGAATTTGGATTCAAATGGACTTTTAGGTATGAAACCGAGGAGAGACTGCAATGATGGTGACACCGTTGCAAAGCAGCCTGTGTGCTGAAGAGGCCCAGCACTAGCTTTCCCTGCTGGTTCTTCTGCTGTGGGAGCAGATGCCACTGTTCATTCTGTGCTGACTGTGTTGCTGTGCAGCAGAGAGCAGGCTCTGAACTGATTCCATTCAAATGCTTTTCCTGTATGAAAGGGAGCAGTGAAAGCAACGATGGATGCACCAATGTAAAGGTGATTGTGTGCTGAACAGGTCCAGCACAAGCTTTCAATCCTGGCTCTTCTGCTGTGGGAGCAGAAGCCAAACGTTCGTGCTGTACTCACTGTGCTGCTGGGCAGCTGAAAGCGACCAGCTGAGAATTTGGATTCAAATGGACTTTTAGGTATGAAACCGAGGAGAGACTGCAATGATGGTGACACCGTTGCAAAGCAGCCTGTGTGCTGAAGAGGCCCAGCATTAGCTTTCCCTGCTGGTTCTTCTGCTGTGGGAGCAGATGCCACTGTTCTTTCTGTGCTGACTGTGTTGCTGCCAGCAGAGAGCAGGCTCTGAACTGATTCCATTCAAATGCTTTTCCTGTATGAAAGGGAGCAGTGAAAGCAACGATGGATGCACCAATGTAAAGGTGATTGTGTGCTGAACAGGTCCAGCACAAGCTTTCAATCCTGGCTCTTCTGCTGTGGGAGCAGAAGCCAAACGTTCGTGCTGTACTCACTGTGCTGCCTGCAGCTGAGAGAGACCAGCTGAGAATTTGGATTCAAATGGACTTTTAGGTATGAAACCGAGGAGAGACTGCAATGATGGTGACACCGTTGCAAAGCAGCCTGTGTGCTGAAGAGGCCCAGCACTAGCTTTCCCTGCTGGTTCTTCTGCTGTGGGAGCAGATGCCACTGTTCATTCTGCGCTGTGTTGCTGTGTAGCAGAGAGCAGGCTCTGGACTGATTCCATTCAAATGCTTTTCCTGTATGAAAGGGAGCAGTGAAAGCACCGATGGATGCACCAATGTAAAGGTGATTGTGTGCTGAACAGGTCCAGCACAGCTTTCAATCCTGGCTCTTCTGCTGTGGGAGCAGAAGCCAAACGTTCGTGCTGTACTCACTGTGCTGCTGGGCAGCTGAAAGCGACCAGCTGAGAATTTGGATTCAAATGGACTTTTAGGTATGAAACCGAGGAGAGACTGCAATGATGGTGACACCGTTGCAAAGCAGCCTGTGTGCTGAAGAGGCCCAGCACTAGCTTTCCCTGCTGGTTCTTCTGCTGTGGGAGCAGATGCCACTGTTTTTCTGTGCTGATAGTGTTGCTGCGCAGCAGAGAGCAGGCTCTGAACTGATTCCATTCAAATGCTTTTCCTGTATGAAAGGGAGCAGTGAAAGCAACGATGGATGCACCAATGTAAAGGTGATTGTGTGCTGAACAGGTCCAGCACAAGCTTTCAATCCTGGCTCTTCTGCTGTGGGAGCAGAAGCCAAACGTTCGTGCTGTACTCACTGTGCTGCCTGCAGCTGAGAGAGACCAGCTGAGAATTTGGATTCAAATGGAGTTTTAGGTATGAAACCGAGGAGAGACTGCAATGATGGTGACACCGTTGCAAAGCAGCCTGTGTGCTGAAGAGGCCCAGCACTAGCTTTCCCTGCTGGTTCTTCTGCTGTGGGAGCAGATGCCACTGTTCATTCTGTGCTGACTGTGTTGCTGCGCAGCAGAGAGCAGGCTCTGAACTGATTCCATTCAAATGCTTTTCCTGTATGAAAGGGAGCAGTGAAAGCAACGATGGATGCACCAATGTAAAGGTGATTGTGTGCTGAACAGGTCCAGCACAAGCTTTCAATCCTGGCTCTTCTGCTGTGGGAGCAGAAGCCAAACGTTCGTGCTGTACTCACTGTGCTGCCTGCAGCTGAGAGCGACCAGCTGAGAATTTGGATTCAAATGGACTTTTAGGTATGAAACCGAGGAGAGACTGCAATGATGGTGACACCGTTGCAAAGCAGCCTGTGTGCTGAAGAGGCCCAGCACTAGCTTTCCCTGCTGGTTCTTCTGCTGTGGGAGCAGATGCCACTGTTCATTCTGTGCTGACTGTGTTGCTGTGCAGCAGAGAGCAGGCTCTGAACTGATTCCATTCAAATGCTTTTCCTGTATGAAAGGGAGCAGTGAAAGCAACGATGGATGCACCAATGTAAAGGTGATTGTGTGCTGAACAGGTCCAGCACAAGCTTTCAATCCTGGCTCTTCTGCTGTGGGAGCAGAAGCCAAACGTTCGTGCTGTACTCACTGTGCTGCCTGCAGCTGAGAGAGACCAGCTGAGAATTTGGATTCAAATGGACTTTTAGGTATGAAACCGAGGAGAGACTGCAATGATGGTGACACCGTTGCAAAGCAGCCTGTGTGCTGAAGAGGCCCAGCACTAGCTTTCCCTGCTGGTTCTTCTGCTGTGGGAGCAGATGCCACTGTTCATTCTGTGCTGACTGTGTTGCTGTGTAGCAGAGAGCAGGCTCTGAACTGATTCCATTCAAATGCTTTTCCTGTATGAAAGGGAGCAGTGAAAGCAACGATGGATGCACCAATGTAAAGGTGATTGTGTGCTGAACAGGTCCAGCACAAGCTTTCAATCCTGGCTCTTCTGCTGTGGGAGCAGAAGCCAAACGTTCGTGCTGTACTCACTGTGCTACCTGCAGCTGAGAGAGACCAGCTGAGAATTTGGATTCAAATGGACTTTTAGGTATGAAACCGAGGAGAGACTGCAATGATGGTGACACCGTTGCAAAGCAGCCTGTGTGCTGAAGAGGCCCAGCACTAGCTTTCCCTGCTGGTTCTTCTGCTGTGGGAGCAGATGCCACTGTTCATTCTGTGCTGACTGTGTTGCTGTGTAGCAGAGAGCAGGCTCTGGACTGATTCCATTCAAATGCTTTTCCTGTATGAAAGGGAGCAGTGAAAGCAACGATGGATGCACCAATGTAAAGGTGATTGTGTGCTGAACAGGTCCAGCAACAGCTTTCAATCCTGGCTCTTCTGCTGTGGGAGCAGAAGCCAAACGTTCGTGCTGTACTCACTGTGCTGCTGGGCAGCTGAAAGCGACCAGCTGAGAATTTGGATTCAAATGGACTTTTAGGTATGAAACCGAGGAGAGACTGCAATGATGGTGACACCGTTGCAAAGCAGCCTGTGTGCTGAAGAGGCCCAGCACTAGCTTTCCCTGCTGGTTCTTCTGCTGTGGGAGCAGATGCCACTGTTTTTCTGTGCTGACTTTGTTGCTGCGCAGCAGAGAGCAGGCTCTTTACTGATTCCATTCAAATGCTTTTCCTGTATGAAAGGGAGCAGTGAAAGCAACGATGGATGCACCAATGTAAAGGTGATTGTGTGCTGAACAGGTCCAGCACAAGCTTTCAATCCTGGCTCTTCTGCTGTGGGAGCAGAAGCCAAACGTTCGTGCTGTACTCACTGTGCTGCTGGGCAGCTGAGAGAGACCAGCTGAGAATTTGGATTCAAATGGACTTTTAGGTATGAAACCGAGGAGAGACTGCAATGATGGTGACACCGTTGCAAAGCAGCCTGTGTGCTGAAGAGGCCCAGCACTAGCTTTCCCTGCTGGTTCTTCTGCTGTGGGAGCAGATGCCACTGTTCATTCTGTGCTGACTGTGTTGCTGCCAGCAGAGAGCAGGCTCTGAACTGATTCCATTCAAATGCTTTTCCTGTATGAAAGGGAGCAGTGAAAGCAACGATGGATGCACCAATGTAAAGGTGATTGTGTGCTGAACAGGTCCAGCACCAGCTTTCAATCCTGACACTTCTGCTGTGGGAGCAGAGGCCAAACGTTCGTGCTGTACTCACTGTGCTGCCTGCAGCTGAGAGAGACCAGCTGAGAATTTGGATTCAAATGGAGTTTTAGGTATGAAACCGAGGAGAGACTGCAATGATGGTGACACCGTTGCAAAGCAGCCTGTGTGCTGAAGAGGCCCAGCACTAGCTTTCCCTGCTGGTTCTTCTGCTGTGGGAGCAGATGCCACTGTTCATTCTGCGCTGTGTTGCTGTGTAGCAGAGAGCAGGCTCTGGACTGATTCCATTCAAATGCTTTTCCTGTATGAAAGGGAGCAGTGAAAGCAACGATGGATGCACCAATGTAAAGGTGATTGTGTGCTGAACAGGTCCAGCACAAGCTTTCAATCCTGGCTCTTCTGCTGTGGGAGCAGAAGCCAAACGTTCGTGCTGTACTCACTGTGCTGCTGGGCAGCTGAAAGCGACCAGCTGAGAATTTGGATTCAAATGGACTTTTAGGTATGAAACCGAGGAGAGACTGCAATGATGGTGACACCGTTGCAAAGCAGCCTGTGTGCTGAAGAGGCCCAGCACTAGCTTTCCCTGCTGGTTCTTCTGCTGTGGGAGCAGATGCCACTGTTCATTCTGCGCTGTGTTGCTGTGTAGCAGAGAGCAGGCTCTGGACTGATTCCATTCAAATGCTTTTCCTGTATGAAAGTGAGCAGTGAAAGCAACGATGGATGCACCAATGTAAATGTGATTGTGTGCTGAACAGGTCCAGCACCAGCTTTCAATCCTGACACTTCTGCTGTGGGAGCAGAGGCCAAACGTTCGTGCTGTACTCACTGTGCTGCCTGCAGCTGAGAGCGACCAGCTGAGAATTTGGATTCAAATGGACTTTTAGGTATGAAACCGAGGAGAGACTGCAATGATGGTGACACCGTTGCAAAGCAGCCTGTGTGCTGAAGAGGCCCAGCACTAGCTTTCCCTGCTGGTTCTTCTGCTGTGGGAGCAGATGCCACTGTTCATTCTGTGCTGACTGTGTTGCTGCGCAGCAGAGAGCAGGCTCTGAACTGATTCCATTCAAATGCTTTTCCTGTATGAAAGGGAGCAGTGAAAGCAACGATGGATGCACCAATGTAAAGGTGATTGTGTGCTGAACAGGTCCAGCAACAGCTTTCAATCCTGACACTTCTGCTGTGGGAGCAGAGGCCAAACGTTCGTGCTGTACTCACTTTGCTGCTTGGCAGCTGAGAGAGACCAGCTGAGAATTTGGATTCAAATGGACTTTTAGGTATGAAACCGAGGAGAGACTGCAATGATGGTGACACCGTTGCAAAGCAGCCTGTGTGCTGAAGAGGCCCAGCACTACCTTTCCCTGCTGGTTCTTCTGCTGTGGGAGCAGATGCCACTGTTCTTTCTGCGCTGTGTTGCTGTGTAGCAGAGAGCAGGCTCTGGACTGATTCCATTCAAATGCTTTTCCTGTATGAAAGGGAGCAGTGAAAGCAACGATGGATGCACCAATGTAAAGGTGATTGTGTGCTGAACAGGTCCAGCACAAGCTTTCAATCCTGGCTCTTCTGCTGTGGGAGCAGAAGCCAAACGTTCGTGCTGTACTCACTGTGCTGCTGGGCAGCTGAAAGCGACCAGCTGAGAATTTGGATTCAAATGGACTTTTAGGTATGAAACCGAGGAGAGACTGCAATGATGGTGACACCGTTGCAAAGCAGCCTGTGTGCTGAAGAGGCCCAGCACTAGCTTTCCCTGCTGGTTCTTCTGCTGTGGGAGCAGATGCCACTGTTCATTCTGCTGACTGTGTTGCTGTGCAGCAGAGAGCAGGCTCTGAACTGATTCCATTCAAATGCTTTTCCTGTATGAAAGGGAGCAGTGAAAGCAACGATGGATGCACCAATGTAAAGGTGATTGTGTGCTGAACAGGTCCAGCACAAGCTTTCAATCCTGGCTCTTCTGCTGTGGGAGCAGAAGCCAAACGTTCGTGCTGTACTCACTGTGCTGCCTCGGCAGCTGAAAGAGACCAGCTGAGAATTTGGATTCAAATGGAGTTTTAGGTATGAAACCGAGGAGAGACTGCAATGATGGTGACACCGTTGCAAAGCAGCCTGTGTGCTGAAGAGGCCCAGCACTAGCTTTCCCTGCTGGTTCTTCTGCTGTGGGAGCAGATGCCACTGTTCATTCTGTGCTGCCAGTGTTGCTGTGTAGCAGAGAGCAGGCTCTGGACTGATTCCATTCAAATGCTTTTCCTGTATGAAAGGGAGCAGTGAAAGCAACGATGGATGCACCAATGTAAAGGTGATTGTGTGCTGAACAGGTCCAGCACAAGCTTTCAATCCTGGCTCTTCTGCTGTGGGAGCAGAAGCCAAACGTTCGTGCTGTACTCACTGTGCTGCTGGGCAGCTGAAAGCGACCAGCTGAGAATTTGGATTCAAATGGAGTTTTAGGTATGAAACCGAGGAGAGACTGCAATGATGGTGACACCGTTGCAAAGCAGCCTGTGTGCTGAAGAGGCCCAGCACTAGCTTTCCCTGCTGGTTCTTCTGCTGTGGGAGCAGATGCCACTGTTCATTCTGTGCTGACTGTGTTGCTGTGCAGCAGAGAGCAGGCTCTGAACTGATTCCATTCAAATGCTTTTCCTGTATGAAAGGGAGCAGTGAAAGCAACGATGGATGCACCAATGTAAAGGTGATTGTGTGCTGAACAGGTCCAGCACCAGCTTTCAATCCTGGCTCTTCTGCTGTGGGAGCAGAAGCCAAACGTTCGTGCTGTACTCACTGTGCTGCCTGCAGCTGAGAGCGACCAGCTGAGAATTTGGATTCAAATGGACTTTTAGGTATGAAACCGAGGAGAGACTGCAATGATGGTGACACCGTTGCAAAGCAGCCTGTGTGCTGAAGAGGCCCAGCACTAGCTTTCCCTGCTGGTTCTTCTGCTGTGGGAGCAGATGCCACTGTTCATTCTGTGCTGACTGTGTTGCTGCGCAGCAGAGAGCAGGCTCTGAACTGATTCCATTCAAATGCTTTTCCTGTATGAAAGGGAGCAGTGAAAGCAACGATGGATGCACCAATGTAAAGGTGATTGTGTGCTGAACAGGTCCAGCACAAGCTTTCAATCCTGGCTCTTCTGCTGTGGGAGCAGAGGCCAAACGTTCGTGCTGTACTCACTGTGCTGCTTGGCAGCTGAGAGAGACCAGCTGAGAATTTGGATTCAAATGGACTTTTAGGTATGAAACCGAGGAGAGACTGCAATGATGGTGACACCGTTGCAAAGCAGCCTGTGTGCTGAAGAGGCCCAGCACTAGCTTTCCCTGCTGGTTCTTCTGCTGTGGGAGCAGATGCCACTGTTCTTCTGTGCTGACTGTGTTGCTGTGTAGCAGAGAGCAGGCTCTGAACTGATTCCATTCAAATGCTTTTCCTGTATGAAAGGGAGCAGTGAAAGCAACGATGGATGCACCAATGTAAAGGTGATTGTGTGCTGAACAGGTCCAGCACAAGCTTTCAATCCTGGCTCTTCTGCTGTGGGAGCAGAAGCCAAACGTTCGTGCTGTACTCACTGTGCTGCTGGGCAGCTGAAAGCGACCAGCTGAGAATTTGGATTCAAATGGACTTTTAGGTATGAAACCGAGGAGAGACTGCAATGATGGTGACACCGTTGCAAAGCAGCCTGTGTGCTGAAGAGGCCCAGCACTAGCTTTCCCTGCTGGTTCTTCTGCTGTGGGAGCAGATGCCACTGTTCATTCTGTGCTGACTGTGTTGCTGTGCAGCAGAGAGCAGGCTCTGAACTGATTCCATTCAAATGCTTTTCCTGTATGAAAGGGAGCAGTGAAAGCAACGATGGATGCACCAATGTAAAGGTGATTGTGTGCTGAACAGGTCCAGCACAAGCTTTCAATCCTGGCTCTTCTGCTGTGGGAGCAGAAGCCAAACGTTCGTGCTGTACTCACTGTGCTGCCTGCAGCTGAGAGAGACCAGCTGAGAATTTGGATTCAAATGGACTTTTAGGTATGAAACCGAGGAGAGACTGCAATGATGGTGACACCGTTGCAAAGCAGCCTGTGTGCTGAAGAGGCCCAGCACTAGCTTTCCCTGCTGGTTCTTCTGCTGTGGGAGCAGATGCCACTGTTCATTCTGCTGACTGTGTTGCTGTGTAGCAGAGAGCAGGCTCTGAACTGATTCCATTCAAATGCTTTTCCTGTATGAAAGGGAGCAGTGAAAGCAACGATGGATGCACCAATGTAAAGGTGATTGTGTGCTGAACAGGTCCAGCACAAGCTTTCAATCCTGGCTCTTCTGCTGTGGGAGCAGAAGCCAAACGTTCGTGCTGTACTCACTGTGCTGCCTGCAGCTGAGAGCGACCAGCTGAGAATTTGGATTCAAATGGAGTTTTAGGTATGAAACCGAGGAGAGACTGCAATGATGGTGACACCGTTGCAAAGCAGCCTGTGTGCTGAAGAGGCCCAGCACTAGCTTTCCCTGCTGGTTCTTCTGCTGTGGGAGCAGATGCCACTGTTCATTCTGTGCTGACTGTGTTGCTGTGCAGCAGAGAGCAGGCTCTGAACTGATTCCATTCAAATGCTTTTCCTGTATGAAAGGGAGCAGTGAAAGCAACGATGGATGCACCAATGTAAAGGTGATTGTGTGCTGAACAGGTCCAGCACCAGCTTTCAATCCTGGCTCTTCTGCTGTGGGAGCAGAAGCCAAACGTTCATGCTGTACTCACTGTGCTGCCTGCAGCTGAGAGAGACCAGCTGAGAATTTGGATTCAAATGGACTTTTAGGTATGAAACCGAGGAGAGACTGCAATGATGGTGACACCGTTGCAAAGCAGCCTGTGTGCTGAAGAGGCCCAGCACTAGCTTTCCCTGCTGGTTCTTCTGCTGTGGGAGCAGATGCCACTGTTCTTTCTGTGCTGACTGTGTTGCTGCCAGCAGAGAGCAGGCTCTGAACTGATTCCATTCAAATGCTTTTCCTGTATGAAAGGGAGCAGTGAAAGCAACGATGGATGCACCAATGTAAAGGTGATTGTGTGCTGAACAGGTCCAGCACCAGCTTTCAATCCTGACACTTCTGCTGTGGGAGCAGAGGCCAAACGTTCGTGCTGTACTCACTGTGCTGCCTGCAGCTGAGAGAGACCAGCTGAGAATTTGGATTCAAATGGAGTTTTAGGTATGAAACCGAGGAGAGACTGCAATGATGGTGACACCGTTGCAAAGCAGCCTGTGTGCTGAAGAGGCCCAGCACTAGCTTTCCCTGCTGGTTCTTCTGCTGTGGGAGCAGATGCCACTGTTCATTCTGCGCTGACTGTGTTGCTGTGTAGCAGAGAGCAGGCTCTGGACTGATTCCATTCAAATGCTTTTCCTGTATGAAAGGGAGCAGTGAAAGCAACGATGGATACACCAATGTAAAGGTGATTGTGTGCTGAACAGGTCCAGCACAAGCTTTCCCTCCTGGCTCTTCTGCTGTGGGAGCAGAAGCCAAACGTTCGTGCTGTACTCACTGTGCTGCTCGGCAGCTGAGATCGACCAGCTGAGAATTTGGATTCAAATGGACTTTTAGGTATGAAACCGAGGAGAGACTGCAATGATGGTGACACCGTTGCAAAGCAGCCTGTGTGCTGAAGAGGCCCAGCACTAGCTTTCCCTGCTGGTTCTTCTGCTGTGGGAGCAGATGCCGCTGTGCCGGCAGCTGAAAGAGACCAGCTGAGAATTTGGATTCAAATGGACTTTTAGGTATGAAACCGAGGAGAGACTGCAATGATGGTGACACCGTTGCAAAGCAGCCTGTGTGCTGAAGAGGCCCAGCACTAGCTTTCCCTGCTGGTTCTTCTGCTGTGGGAGCAGATGCCACTGTTCTTTCTGTGCTGACTGTTGCTGCGTAGCAGAGAGCAGGCTCTGAACTGATTCCATTCAAATGCTTTTCCTGTATGAAAGGGAGCAGTGAAAGCAACGATGGATGCACCAATGTAAAGGTGATGTGTGCTGAACAGGTCCAGCACAAGCTTTCAATCCTGACTCTTCTGCTGTGGGAGCAGAGGCCAAACGTTCGTGCTGTACTCACTGTGCTGCCTGCAGCTGAGAGCGACCAGCTGAGAATTTGGATTCAAATGGACTTTAGGTACGAAACCGAGGAGA
>NW_026912877.1:5000-7500 GCF_034315485.1 Pezoporus occidentalis
GGGGAGAAATGGGTTAGGGTTGGGTTAGGGTTAGGGTTAGGGTTAGGGTTAGGGTTAGGGTTAGGGTTAGGGTTGAGAACCTCTGTGGGTCATTAGAATGCTCTTGAACATGTTTTATTTTGCTCACTTTGTTACGTTTCCTCTGTTTTCCTGTATATATATATACATATAGTATTACACTCACTTTGTTACAGTTACAGGGGAGAAATGGGTTAGGGTTAGTGTTAGGGTTAGGGTTAGGGTTAGGGTTGAGTACCTCTGTGGGTCATTAGAATGCTCTTGAACATGCTTTATTTTGCTCACTTTGTTACATTTACTGTGTTTTCCTATATATCTATATATATAGTGTTGCACTCACTTTGTTACAGTTACAGGGGAGAAATGGGTTAGGGTTAGGGTTAGGGTTAGGGTTAGGGTTAGGGTTGGGGTTGAGAACCTCTGTGGGTCATTAGAATGCTCTTGAACATACTTTATTTTGCTCACTTTGTTACGTTTACTGTGTTTTCCTATATATCTAGATATATAGTATTACACTCGCTTTGTTACAGTTAGAGGGGAGAAATGGGGTAGGGTTAGGTTTAGGTTTAGGGTTAGGGTTAGGGTTAGGGTTAGGGTTAGGGTTGAGAACCTCTGTGGGTCATTAGAATCCTCTTGAACATGCTTTATTTTGATCACTTTGTTACGTTTCCTCTGTTTTCCTGTATATATATATACATATAGTATTACACTCACTTTGTTACAGTTACAGGGGAGAAATGGGTTAGGGTTAGGGTTAGGTTTAGGGTTAGGGTTAGGGTTAGGGTTAGGGTTAGGGTTGAGAACCTCTGTGGGTCATTAGAATGCTCTTGAACATGTTTTATTTTGCTCACTTTGTTACGTTTCCTCTGTTTTCCTGTATATATATATACATATAGTATTACACTCACTTTGTTACAGTTACAGGGGAGAAATGGGTTAGGGTTAGTGTTAGGGTTAGGGTTAGGGTTAGGGTTGAGTACCTCTGTGGGTCATTAGAATGCTCTTGAACATGCTTTATTTTGCTCACTTTGTTACATTTACTGTGTTTTCCTATATATCTATATATATAGTGTTGCACTCACTTTGTTACAGTTACAGGGGAGAAATGGGTTAGGGTTAGGGTTAGGGTTAGGGTTAGGGTTGGGGTTGAGAACCTCTGTGGGTCATTAGAATGCTCTTGAACATACTTTATTTTGCTCACTTTGTTACGTTTACTGTGTTTTCCTATATATCTAGATATATAGTATTACACTCGCTTTGTTACAGTTAGAGGGGAGAAATGGGGTAGGGTTAGGTTTACGGTTTGGGTTAGGGTTAGGGTTAGGGTTAGGGTTGAGAACCTCTGTGGGTCATTAGAATCCTCTTGAACATGCTTTATTTTGATCACTTTGTTACGTTTCCTCTGTTTTCCTGTATATATATATACATATAGTATTACACTCACTTTGTTACAGTTACAGGGGAGAAATGGGTTAGGGTTAGGGTTAGGTTTAGGGTTAGGGTTAGGGTTAGGGTTAGGGTTAGGGTTGAGAACCTCTGTGGGTCATTAGAATGCTCTTGAACATGTTTTATTTTGCTCACTTTGTTACGTTTCCTCTGTTTTCCTGTATATATATATACATATAGTATTACACTCACTTTGTTACAGTTACAGGGGAGAAATGGGTTAGGGTTAGTGTTAGGGTTAGGGTTAGGGTTAGGGTTGAGTACCTCTGTGGGTCATTAGAATGCTCTTGAACATGCTTTATTTTGCTCACTTTGTTACATTTACTGTGTTTTCCTATATATCTATATATATAGTGTTGCACTCACTTTGTTACAGTTACAGGGGAGAAATGGGTTAGGGTTAGGGTTAGGGTTAGGGTTAGGGTTGGGGTTGAGAACCTCTGTGGGTCATTAGAATGCTCTTGAACATACTTTATTTTGCTCACTTTGTTACGTTTACTGTGTTTTCCTATATATATAGATATATAGTATTACACTCGCTTTGTTACAGTTAGAGGGGAGAAATGGGGTAGGGTTAGGTTTAGGGTTAGGGTTAGGGTTAGGGTTAGGGTTAGGGTTGAGAACCTCTGTGGGTCATTAGAATCCTCTTGAACATGCTTTATTTTGATCACTTTGTTACGTTTCCTCTGTTTTCCTGTATATATATATACATATAGTATTACACTCACTTTGTTACAGTTACAGGGGAGAAATGGGTTAGGGTTAGGGTTAGGTTTAGGGTTAGGGTTAGGGTTAGGGTTAGGGTTAGGGTTGAGAACCTCTGTGGGTCATTAGAATGCTCTTGAACATGTTTTATTTTGCTCACTTTGTTACGTTTCCTCTGTTTTCCTGTATATATATATACATATAGTATTACACTCACTTTGTTACAGTTACAGGGGAGAAATGGGTTAGGGTTAGTGTTAGGGTTAGGGTTAGGGTTAGGGTTGAGTACCTCTGTGGGTCATTAGAATGCTCTTGAACATGCTTTATTTTG
>NW_026912877.1:12500-15120 GCF_034315485.1 Pezoporus occidentalis
TTTGTTACAGTTAGAGGGGAGAAATGGGGTAGGGTTAGGTTTACGGTTAGGGTTAGGGTTAGGGTTAGGGTTAGGGTTAGGGTTGAGAACCTCTGTGGGTCATTAGAATCCTCTTGAACATGCTTTATTTTGATCACTTTGTTACGTTTCCTCTGTTTTCCTGTATATATATATACATATAGTATTACACTCACTTTGTTACAGTTACAGGGGAGAAATGGGTTAGGGTTAGGGTTAGGTTTAGGGTTAGGGTTAGGGTTAGGGTTAGGGTTAGGGTTGAGAACCTCTGTGGGTCATTAGAATGCTCTTGAACATGTTTTATTTTGCTCACTTTGTTACGTTTTACTCTGTTTTCCTGTCTTGAACATGCTTTCTCACTTTGTTACATTTACTGTGTTATCCTATATATCTATATATATAGTGTTGCACTCACTTTGTTACAGTTACAGGGGAGAAATGGGTTAGGGTTAGGGTTAGGGTTAGGGTTAGGGTTGGGGTTGAGAACCTCTGTGGGTCATTAGAATGCTCTTGAACATACTTTATTTTGCTCACTTTGTTACGTTTACTGTGTTTTCCTATATATCTAGATATATAGTATTACACTCGCTTTGTTACAGTTAGAGGGGAGAAATGGGGTAGGGTTAGGTTTAGGGTTAGGGTTAGGGTTAGGGTTAGGGTTAGGGTTGAGAACCTCTGTGGGTCATTAGAATCCTCTTGAACATGCTTTATTTTGATCACTTTGTTACGTTTCCTCTGTTTTCCTGTATATATATATACATATAGTATTACACTCACTTTGTTACAGTTACAGGGGAGAAATGGGTTAGGGTTAGGGTTAGGTTTAGGGTTAGGGTTAGGGTTAGGGTTAGGGTTAGGGTTAGGGTTAGGGTTAGGGAACCTCTGTGGGTCATTAGAATGCTCTTGAACATGTTTTATTTTGCTCACTTTGTTACGTTTCCTCTGTTTTCCTGTATATATATATACATATAGTATTACACTCACTTTGTTACAGTTACAGGGGAGAAATGGGTTAGGGTTAGTGTTAGGGTTAGGGTTAGGGTTAGGGTTAGGGTTGAGTACCTCTGTGGGTCATTAGAATGCTCTTGAACATGCTTTATTTTGCTCACTTTGTTACATTTACTGTGTTTTCCTATATATCTATATATATAGTGTTGCACTCACTTTGTTACAGTTACAGGGGAGAAATGGGTTAGGGTTAGGGTTAGGGTTAGGGTTAGGGTTGGGGTTGAGAACCTCTGTGGGTCATTAGAATGCTCTTGAACATACTTTATTTTGCTCACTTTGTTACGTTTACTGTGTTTTCCTATATATCTAGATATATAGTATTACACTCGCTTTGTTACAGTTAGAGGGGAGAAATGGGGTAGGGTTAGGTTTACGGTTAGGGTTAGGGTTAGGGTTAGGGTTAGGGTTAGGGTTAGGGTTAGGGTTGAGAACCTCTGTGGGTCATTAGAATCCTCTTGAACATGCTTTATTTTGATCACTTTGTTACGTTTCCTCTGTTTTCCTGTATATATATATACATATAGTATTACACTCACTTTGTTACAGTTACAGGGGAGAAAAGGGTTAGGGTTAGGTTTAGGGTTAGGGTTAGGGTTAGGGTTAGGGTTAGGGTTGAGAACCTCTGTGGGTCATTAGAATGCTCTTGAACATGTTTTATTTTGCTCACTTTGTTACGTTTCCTCTGTTTTCCTGTATATATATATACATATAGTATTACACTCACTTTGTTACAGTTACAGGGGAGAAATGGGTTCTGGTTAGTGTTAGGGTTAGGGTTAGGGTTAGGGTTGAGTACCTCTGTGGGTCATTAGAATGCTCTTGAACATGCTTTATTTTGCTCACTTTGTTACATTTACTGTGTTTTCCTATATATCTATATATATAGTGTTGCACTCACTTTGTTACAGTTACAGGGGAGAAATGGGTTAGGGTTAGGGTTAGGGTTAGGGTTAGGGTTGGGGTTGAGAACCTCTGTGGGTCATTAGAATGCTCTTGAACATACTTTATTTTGCTCACTTTGTTACGTTTACTGTGTTTTCCTATATATCTAGATATATAGTATTACACTCGCTTTGTTACAGTTAGAGGGGAGAAATGGGGTAGGGTTAGGTTTACGGTTAGGGTTAGGGTTAGGGTTAGGGTTAGGGTTAGGGTTGAGAACCTCTGTGGGTCATTAGAATCCTCTTGAACATGCTTTATTTTGATCACTTTGTTACGTTTCCTCTGTTTTCCTGTATATATATATATACATATAGTATTACACTCACTTTGTTACAGTTACAGGGGAGAAATGGGTTAGGGTTAGGGTTAGGGTTAGAATGCTCTTGAACATGTTTTATTTTGCTCACTTTGTTACGTTTCCTCTGTTTTCCTGTATATATATATATACATATAGTATTACACTCACTTTGTTACAGTTACAGGGGAGAAATGGGTTAGGGTTAGTGTTAGGGTTAGGGTTAGGGTTAGGGTTGAGTACCTCTGTGGGTCATTAGAATGCTCTTGAACATGCTTTATTTTGCTCACTTTGTTACATTTACTGTGTTTTCCTATATATCTATATATATAGTGTTTAGGGTTAGGGTTAGGGTTG